>NC_049225.1:81950691-81996708 GCF_011100685.1 Canis lupus familiaris
GAACCTCAGTATTGGGATCCCTGGGTGGCTCAGTGGTTTAGCGCCTGCCTTTGGCCCAGGGTGTGATCCTGGAGTCCCGGGATCAAGTCCCACATCGGGCTCCCTGCATGGAGCCTGCTTCTCCCTCTGCCTGTCTCTCTCTCTCTCCCTCTCTCTCAGTGTCTCTCATGAATAAATAAATAAATCTTTAAAGAAAAAAAAAAAAACTTCAGTATGGAAAAAAATTAAGGAAAAAAACAAAGAATTCTCATTCCACCAGAAAGGAGGAAACAACTCTCAATTCTGAAAGAAGGGCTTTCAGGTAAACAAACGGAATGGCAAGTGGAAGTGGTCAAAGAGGGTGAATCTCCTGGCTCCTGACAAAGTCTTCCTCTTCTGGGCCTCCAGTCAGCTTCCTCAAGGCTTGGCTGGGGGGGTGGGGGGGGAAGGAAGAGTTAGAAGCACAACCTGGGGAGTAGATAGAAATGGCTGATGAATGTGTCCAGGTGGTGATTCGGAGGGCAGCCTGACAGAGGCCATACAATCACTCGTGTTCTGAAGAATCAACTCGTGAACCAGAGCCAACATTAGAAGGGAGAGAGGAATAGACAAGGAGGTGAGATCACAGACTTCAGGCCACACAACAGGACACTACCAGAAAACATGAAGCCAACCGTACCACATCAGAGGCCTGTACGACTCTAGGGTTATCTACCCAAATGATCACCCTGAAATGATTACAGCGTAGTTTTCAAGGGTGAGCTACTTGGCAAGAGAGACCAACAGATATCCAAGAGACAGGCACTACCACCAGCACAAGACTATGAGAGCTTCCCTGCAATGCTCTGCTTTCCGCTCTTCCCTATAGGCTTCTCCTCACATACACATTTCTCAGCCTGGCTGGAGTCAGCGTCACCGTCTGCTGGCCATCCCCTAATTCCCCTGGTCATCTGGCTTTGCCTCCATAATCGACACCCATCAGAGTTACCAATCATGCTGCCAGCTGTCAGATGTCCGTGCCATCTCTTCCCCTGCCATGTCCAAAATTCAGGCGATAACCCTGATAATCACTGTAAGGCGACACAGTGGATGCAGAGCAAAAGCGAAAATCTATTAAAAGTTACTGCATATTTTAAGGGGTCCTGGACTTGGAAATATTCCACATTGTTAAACACATACACCGGACATTTTTAGCTAGCTGATCCTTTTTTTTTTTTTTTGTAGAGTCTAAGTCTAGCTTGAAACAGTTCCAGAAAATCATCTTTTATATATGACCATTATTATATTCCAACCACTGAACAAAGTACTCTTACAAATGCTGTTAATTCTCAAAATACTGTGAATTGGATTTCTAATTAAATAATTGAGAAAAATAAGGCAAAAATACGTCATATGCCTTGTGTTGGGTATATAGAAAATAAGCATCATATTAAATAACTTCTTAAATATAAATTGAATTCTTTAATCTTATTCATAGCGGTAGTTTTATAGTCCTTTAAAAAGTTGCATTGACTAAGGCAGTATATAGATATTTTTTTATTTCCACTATGCTAATTGTAGTTGATTAAATTTAAAGACAGATATTTAAATATTAATATTTTTTCATGTTATAAATATGAATGTTTGGCCTCCATTTAAAAAAACACTCATGAATAAAACATTAAATTTTCTCTGAATGGCAATGCTAAATACCTCTACCAAATGGAATTATGATCCCTGAATATAGAGATTCTATATTGATTTAATTTATTTCTGGTGAAATCTTCATACTAACATCAATAAATACTTTCTAGCCACATTCTAATCCTTAATTTTATTTCCTTAGTCAAATTCTCAAAGCATTTTAAGTGTTTGTACTTATGTGCATTTGGGGGCACAAAAAATATGGGACATGATAAAGGGGTAAAAAAGTGTAAACAGGTGAAAGTGCTGAACAAAATAGGGATGTTGTCCTTTTACTGAGCCCCTTGAGAGGATAACTCCCCCCCTTGGCTGTCCCTGAAGGATCAACAATCAATACCTATTAAAAGACAATTAAAAAAAAAAAAGAACAAAAAGCCTCTGAAGGGTTAACATTGGTTCAGTAACATAAGTTAAACATATTTCTATATAGTATAAATACTGTTTCCCTTTTTAGATTATTTACTGCTCTGGGAGAGAATTTTTTAAATTTTATTTATTTATTTGAGGAGAGAGAGATTGTGTTTGTGTGTGTGTGTGTGTGAGAGCAAGGAGGAGGAGTAGTAGGAGAAGGAGAGAATCTCCAGATGATTCCCCACTGAGTGTGGAGCCCAGCCTGGAGGCTTGATCTCACAACCCAGAGGTCGTGACCTGAGCTGAAATCAAGAGTTGGTCACTTGACCAACCTGAGCCACCAGTGTGCCTTGGGATAGGACTATTTATTACTTTGTTTTTATCCCTAGGACCTAGTATAGATCCTGGTATATATAGTCACTCAATAAATTACTGGAAAGCAACATATAATTTTTTCCTTGATAGGATACCCACAACTAGATCACAGAAACTATTAATACCACTTACTTGATAAATCATGCAAGTCTGAGGAATTATGTAACATGGTTCATGAACATAGCTAGTAGTGGCTAAACTAAGATTTTACAAACAGTCCCTTTCATTTGTCTTTATTATATCATCTTCTACCTATAGACTATTCATAACATGTAAAACAGCAATAAACAGGACCACTAAAAATGTTTAAAAAATTCCTGTCTCCTATTTTTCAGCATAGATTTTATTAATTCTGATAGGTATATGTCTAACATGGTCCCCAGTGATCCCTTCCTCCTGGTGTTCACAATCATGTGTAATGCCTTCCTCTTGAATGTTGGGCTGGCCTAGCGACTTGCTTCTAACCAACAGAATTCTGGAAAATGTGAAGATATATTTAACTCCAAAAATTGTGACTTAAATCTTGCTAGCAGACTCTCTCTATTGTTGTCTTTGGTTCATGCTTGCCTGACAAGCTGCCATGTTAGAGAGGATCATGTGACAAGGGATGACTGGCCTGCGGCCAAGAGCCATCAAAGAAACTGAGGCCCTCTGTCCAACCCCTGTGAGGGAACTGAATTTGGCCAACAACCATCTATTCAGTCCCTCTCTTGGCCCCTTTGACTACAACATGTGAAAGAGATCCTAAAGCAGCAGACCCAGCCAAGTTACGCCCGTATTCATGACCCCACCGGCCGCTGTAATAGAATATAAGTATGTTGTTTTAAGCAGCTACGTTTTCTGATAATTTGTTACATACTAATACAACACTAATATGATAACATTTTAAGAAATTAATTTTTTAAAAGGATCGTATATTCTAGAAAAAAAGTATCAGTTGCTTATAACCATGCAATATAGGTAGTAAAGGGACAAAGTATCCTAAAGGCCCATTGGAAGTTAAGAACAGTTACTTGAACTACAATAAATGCCACACTTTATGTGATTCCAACCACAATAAGGTACATCAAAAAGAAAAATTTTTAAAAGCTAAAAAATGTTTTGGATGTCCCCCATTTCTTATGACCTGAACTCATCAATTCAAAGATACATTGTTTTTTTCATATTTTACCACATATGCAGAACGTAGAAAACATCATTCAATTAGTGGCATAGTTGAATTGAAAGAAGTTTGTTCTCTTATCGACATAAAACAATAATGCTCATACAACTGATAAACCAAAATAATCTATAAATGTGTTAATGATATAAAACTTTGATATTCTTTTTTTGTTTGTTTGATCTGTAATATTGGAATAAAATCGAGGTTCTAGAAATCCAGAGGTCACCTAAAAAAATACACAGCCCTCAAATTTATACACATATTTCTAATGGTAGTTTAAAGAGTAATTTTTTTTCATTTGTTTACATTTTTTGCTGTGGTTCCTTTTAATTGGTATAGTGAAATTGGTATGACATTAATTGAACTTTGGAAATGCAGGGTAGTTTTTTTAACTCATCAAAAGTGTACGTGGTTATGACAGCCTCTGATTGACTATTACTATTATATTTTTTAGTCTTTTTTAAAAGGATGACTGAATTTTTGAATCTGGATTGTGCAGCACCTTATTTGTATAGCATGAAGACACAATCTTCAGAGATATAAGTCACATCTCCTGTTTTTGAGACAAACTTCAGGAATAGCATTGTGATCTAGGATGATCCTTGCAACACTTTCATATAGAAAAAAAGTAAAAGAGTGCAATGCAATAGTTTTCATTCTACCTTTACTGGAGGTGTCTGCTTCTTAAAATCGAAACAACGTGTGAAAAGTGGCCTAGATATCAGCATTGAACTGTTATTATTTCATATATGACTATAGCTCTGGTGAGCAAAAGTACCTTAAAAATAAAAACTCTGGAAAAACAATGCATTCATGCTTTCTGCTGTAAATATATCTATGAGCAAGTACAAATAACTGGCTGGTTGATAAGACTCATTTTACAGCAGTATGATTCACTTTTATAGTCTTCCTAGCCAAAAAAGAGATTAAATCATCTTTATTTTCTACATATCCTCTTACTTTCCTGTATAGCAGTTTTCAAATTTTGTTCATTGTTTTCATTGCATTCTTTGCCCTATTCTTTGGCTTGCAAGCCTCTTCTTACTGGAAAAAAAAAGAAATATAGCTTTCATTTATTATAAAAATGAAAAGAAGTCCTTGGAAGTACATGAGGCAGCTTGTGAAGACATTCTCAGTAAGGAGGAATTGGGACCGTGTTGCAACACAGAACATTCTGGCAAGTGTCTCCAGCTATACATGAACTAATTTGGGGGCACATAATTTATTGGTCATTAAAGAACCGGTCTCTTGCAAAGATACAATACGCAGTACAGATGAAATTTTCTCATTATTGTTTGAGTAGAAAGACTTGTAACAGAAAAGCCTTTTTGAGCTGGGCTTCTCCTGCTCTCCCATCCCTACTGAAAACACCTTGACTCAACGATTAGGTAGTAGAGGTATGTTGAATGAAGTATTTAATGAAAAAATTATAAATGCAACCTGAAATCTGAGGAATTATCTATTTGTAGGAATCCCTAAACACCAAAACTAACAGATAGTCTTGAGAGAAAAAAACAAAAGAAAACAAAACGCGTTCTAGAAGAGTATGACTAAAGTCAGATCAGACAGCTAAAGAACATAGTCTTACTATTTTGATAGGGTGTTTTCTGGTTCTTTGTATGACTGATGTTAGTATATGGCAAACACAGTGGATCTGAAAGTGTTGAAAAAAAAATAAGTACTCACTCTTGATGGGGCAAATATTGTGAGATCTAAGGATAGACCATATCATTGCCCTGATAACTCATGAAGTAGGAAAATGTAAAGTATGGAAAAGGCACATTCAAATACTGAGGCCTGGCACAACACAACATTCAATGTATTCCCTTTCCAAAACCAGAAAGAAATAGAAAAATATCTTTTACTGCCATGAAATTAATGCAAGCTTGCTCCCTCTCAACGGCAGCCACCCTTCCTCCTGATCGGAAGACAGAGAACTTAGACAATATAAATGTGGAACAGAAAGAGTAAGAATCGGGGAACTGTATTTGCTGATCTCACTGTAATCAAGGAGGGGCCCACTAATTTTTAAAACTTGAAATAACAAAGGGCTGGTAAGTATTTGGCAGAGGAGCCAGCATGGCATCGCGGATGAAATGGGTGAGGATTCAGTCACAGGAGGTTTTTTCTGTCATTGCCTTTGACAACCTTCTCGTTGCTGGGGCCACCATCTGCTGAAGCCAGTTTTGTTGTGTTTTTTCAGATAAGGTAAGTGGAGGTCCAGGCACAATTAGGGGGCTACTGAGGCCTGCAGTAATTCTCTCTGCCAACCAGACTGATATTTGAGAATGAACCCGGGCACTTTTTAAATTGAGGCAGAGCACAAGATCCATATTTATCTCGGCTTTCATTCTCCGTTTTGCCACCTGCTTGCTCATTGTTTACCAGCTGCATCCAAGAGAACAGGACTTATTTTTAAATATAGTCCCCCCCCCCCCCCACCCCGGTGCTTTTCTTTGCCTAGAATAGTAGGTGATGAAGATGTGCAGGCTTTGGCTTCAACCAAAATGCCATCTTCCACTGCAGGAGTTTGGCACCTGGAGGCGCTCACACATTCTGATGTCTCCAGTGAGTGTGGCCACCACCTCAGGCCATTTACATACATTCTTAACTATGCTTTTGCTTCTTTTTAAATTAAATTTAGGTATACTTTATATACAAAACTCACCTATGTGATCTATGCAATTTGATGAGTTCGGACATATGCACACACCTGTGACATCAACAACACAAACGAGGTAATAAACACGTCCATCACCTCCAAAAGGTTTTGTGCATCCCTTGCCTTTGTGTGTGTGTGTGTGTGTGTGTGTGTGTGTGTGTGTTAAAAACACTGAGCATGAGATCTATCCTTTTAAATTTTTAAATGCACAGCACGGTGTTCTTAACCATAGGCTCCATGTCACACAGCAGAACTTATTCATCTCCTGTAACTGCGACCTCCTATCCATTGAATGCCAACTCCCCATTCCCTCCTTGCCACATCTTCTCAATCGCCCAAGTTCCTCATAATGCATCATACCCTGTCTCTGTCTACTTTTCTAATGCCATCTCTCATCTTTTCTCTCAGTTGGCTTTCTTCTATCTCCATTTATATTCACCAATACATCAAGAATATTTCTGCATCAGCATCTTTGCACCTGCTGCTCCTCCTGTGTGGAAAGCTCTTTGCTTACATTTTGCATAGTTCATATTTTTCAAGGCTCAACTCAAATATCACCTCCTCAGAAATTTCTGACTATCTTACTTGAAGATAGGCCTCAAAGACATTCTTGCTCACTTCACCACATTCATTTCTTTTGTAGATTGTATCACACAGTGATATTAGCGCTATTTTTCTTAAATATTTATTTATTTATTTAAGAGACAGAGAGAGAGAGAGCGCACAGGCAAGGGGAGCAGCAGAGGGAGAAGCAGGCTCCCTGCTGAGCAGGGAGTCGAACACGGGACTCCTGGAATCATAACCTGAGCCGAAGGCATATGCTCAACCGACTGAGCCACCCAGGCGACCCAATTAGTGCTATTTTAATCTATTGCTTAACAGTCATCTATTCTTAAAATACATTCTACATGAATACAAGGACCTAATATTTATCATTTTTTGTTGCATCCACAAACACAGAACAGTGCTGAGCACATTGTAGAACAATATTCTGTTGGTAACAAATCAAATGAAACAAAGAATGAATAAATTAAGTCCTTTCTAAGACTAGGGAACTTCTCTAAAGCCTATTATCTATGATGGATTGTGCTTCTTCTGGTGAATATAAAGCTCCAAATAGTATAGACATACCTCTCTAACTTTCACTTTACTTCCAGGTACAATTTAGGTTCTCATCTTCAAGCCTATCCATCAGACTGGCTTTTATTATACTGATGATGCCATAAATTAATTCATATATGTGATTCCACAAAGTGATCAAGGCATGTCTTTTGGAAATTGTGCCTTGAGGTATGAAGTGGTCCTTACTGTGATTAGCCATAGCAGATGTTCACTATCCAAATCTCTTGGCAATTAGAGGTTATGATTTTGACTCTGGCATTTGTAATTTATCTTTCCACATTGTCAAGCCAGCATGCCTTCTGTTACTTTAAATTACTCTATGCATGCAATGTTACCTATAATTATTTTATCTTATGCATTTTTGAAAGAAAATATATATATATTTTATCACATTGCATGGGTTTAGTTCTTTTAGGCAGGTTAAAAAGAAGAAGAGGGCCTACATGTAATAATTTTCTAGAGGTATCCAGATTTGTTAAAAAAAACAACAGCAACAGACTTCAGTTTGTTTTTCAGCTGCAAAAACCATGTGATATTTAAATGTTCACTACGTAAGTCATAAAGAGAGAATGATTTTTGTGTGTGCGTTTCTGAAAGCTAATGAGAATTAGGAATTTTTTTAAACAATAAATTCAGATTGTAATTAGCATTACGGTTTTCAAGTTTTCTTGCATTTTTAGGGAAGAACATTGACAAGGATTCTACACTTGGGGATTTCTTAAAGCCAAAAGACAGAAAAAGAGAAGAGAGCAAAAAATAAATAGGTGTAAAAAAATAATAACATTGATAAATGTGAATCGAGTTAGTACAAAGTAGGAGCTATTACTAGATTGCAATTATTTTGGAAACCCTGAACATAACTAATTCTCTCTATATGTAAAAAAGTATTATGGAATCAATTGTTCCCGTTTTGAGAAAATTTAGATGAGGAACAAGATGACATTTATTCCCCAATGTGGTTTAGTAGGCATTCAGATGTTTTCATTGATTCTAGAAAAGCAGGAGTATCAATTGCATATCTCTTAAACCACTGGACTAAGGCCGAAGTCTTGTATTTATCAATTTGCATGTCCGCTAAATTCGCTCTGTGGCATGACCATAGATTACACTGGTCTTCAGAGTGCATGTGTTATTTTTCCTCTAGTACCTATTTTATAAATGTGTCGTCTTCTTTTTCAAGAAGATCTAAGCAACATAGTTATTTTAGAAAAATACAAATTTCTCATTATTTTGATTCCATTGGTTTTAATATCTCATCATTTTAACACATGTATCCTTTTGTTCAAAAATCTTTGCATGGTTATCACTGCAAAGGAATGGCAAATCCAGCCTCTTACAAATGCAGCAAGTTGCATTCCTAGTGAATCTATGTCAGTTTCCGGACAGTGGCACTATTGATATTTTGGATGAGAAAAGTCTTCATTGTGGTGGCGATAGGGTATCTTGTGCAAGGTAGGGTGTTTAGCAGCATCCCTGGCCTTTATTCACCCCCTGCCAGGAGCAGTGACACCCTGCTCAATTGTGACAGACAAAAATGTTTCCAGGTATTCCCAAATGTTCTCTGGGGAAGTAGAAGCAAAACTGTCCCCAACTAAGAACCACACATTTGAAACATCACCTATAATATTCACATTTAGATGGATAACTTAATTAAGCACTATTATTATTAGCAAACCCTAAATAAATTGCATAAGATTAAAGGAAACTGAAGGGAAGTTTAGAGAGAAAGGAAGACTAAGGGCTGAAGTTAGAGGCTTCAGGATTAAAGTCCTGAAAAGAGGTAAAGCATTGGGCAGATGTTTACAGTTGCACTAACTTAAAATATAGGGGAAAAAACATATTCAGCCATAATTTACTGATGAAAGTATTGATTATTTGAAATACAACTGGATTCTCATAGCCTAGGCATGTCAACATAAATTCCAAATGACTTACAGAGGAAATGTAAAAGCAAAGTTATCATTTAATATTTTTCAGATCTTAGAGGGAAAAGCAGAAGACTAGAGAAATATCCAGCCACAAATTAACAGAAGATGCTGCAAAGGAATAATTAAACAACCACTTCTAAGTCTTCACTTGCTCTTTCTGTTAGGTTTATATATCCGTACATTTTGCCACGCATCTCCAAAGAGAAGAGTCTCCTTGGTGAGTGAATGACCCCTGTATCTCTACTCCACTCCCTTTCATGTTGGCCATGTAACTTGGTTAGGCTAATGACTAGCAGCCCTAGGAGCAAGAGGACTACTAAGACTTTGTTTTGTTTACACAGGAACATCAAAGAAATAGCTGACAAATATAACCTTTGACAATATTTCTAAATATGCATTAATTTCATATCCTTAGGAAAAAGATAATTTGAATACTTTTTGAGAAACAATTGGAGGGGAAAAAACCCACAACTTAGGATTCTGATGGAATCTAAATCAAAATGTATAGGAAGTTAATTATAAAACCATCATACCACCATTATAGACATGACCTTTTAAGGAAAAAAATAGAATACATTATATCTTTCTATAAGGTAGAAAGACAGCCAATGTAAAAGTTGTAATAATAACAAACGTACGCATTTTTAAGGACAACATTCATAATTGGAAAAAATATGCAACATGTATGATAGAAGATTCAATATCTCTAAGGTAGAAAGTACTTGAATGAGTTAATAAAAAATGAGAACCACAATAAAAAAAATGAGTAAAAAGATGAATAGGCAATGCCTTAAAAAATATAAGAATCATTATACTATATATGTGTCATTATTTTTGCTGACAAGTCCATTTCAAATACTTTTTCAGTATTGATTAAAAGACCTGCCTTTTAATTCCTGAATCCCAAGAAAGAATTACAAAGAATAGATTTCTCAGCCTCCTTTGCAATTAGGAAAATCACATGAGAATTTGGCTGCACAAACTTGATGCATGACAAATTGGAATGATACATAAATTGGTAAAAGTGTTTGCAGGCCCAGAACCTCAGGGCTATAAAAGACATGTTGGCTTTATTATCAGGCCTGGTATAGCCGATGGCTCAAAAAAAAAAAAATCCAGCTGAAATTAAAAATGAAATTTTATCATCTCATGGTCTGCAGTAGCAAAAGAGCTAATTAAATTATGACCTATGGTCACCTAGAGTAAAATGCTCACTGAGCAGAGGGCTTTGAGGAATCAGGTGGCTGTTCCAAGAGAACAATGTAAAAGGCGTGAGGAATGTGTGAATTGTGAAAGAGTTGGTTGTTTCAAATTGTACTGACAGCTTAAAGAAGAATAACAAGCTCAAAGCCTAAATCTTGGCTCAGGGTACAGAGAGAAACCATAGGAATTTTGTGACTAATAAAATAATCTTGTATCATCTACAACTGTAAACCTAAGTCAGAGCACTAAACTCAAGAATTTGATCCTGCCAATTATGAAATGTTAAGTCGGTTGCATACACAGTCTCATTACTACCACAGCATGAAAACTAGTGAGCTATTTTAGAACAAGTAAGATTCTGAATATCGGAGTAAGGAAATATGGTAGGAACCAGATGGCTCAGTGTCCCCCCCAAATCCCAAATATCTCTGATTCTTCACTATTAGCAAAAGTAACCCTTCCTTCCAAGTGCAATAAGGCCCTTTTTGCTTTTGCTTAGAATCCCATAAGGATCTCATTTGAGAGAGTTACGTGACAAGGGAAAACTATTCTTATTATGTCCATCTTCCACCATTTCTAATTACCTCCTGATCTAAATTAGAATCAGAAACCAATGTGCTCAAGGGAAACAATTACAAATTCAGATTCTAGAAGACATGATTAAGCATAAAAACACTGCGAGATGTTTTGGATTTGTATCAGCAAAAATCTAGAAAATACATATAGTATTACATTTTGAAAGTAATAAATCCACGATTGCAGAACATAATTTTATAATGCAGCATGTATTAATATGGTCATCCTTCCTGTAAACTTTAGAATTATTGTGCTAACCTCAGCACATGATAATAAGGTTTGCTTTGTTGCTTTATTAGCTAATTGAAATATGGACTTAATGAAGACTCCGAGATGCCCAATACTCTTTGCTATTTTGTGTATAAAAAGGATTCATTTAATTAAAGAAATGAGAATGCAGATTAGTTTCATCATATGTAATTCACTCAATTTATTCCTTATATAACTTAAAAGAGGATAAAAATGACTTATAAGCTGTATATTAAGAAATGCATAGGGTGCCTGGGTGGCTCAGTGGGTTAAATGTCTGCCTTCAGCTGGGGTCCTGATCCCAGGGTCCTGGTGTCGAGTCCCACATCAGGCTCCCTGCTTCACGGGGAGCCTGTTTCTCCCTCTCCTTCTGCCTGCCACTCCCCTTGCTTGTACTTTCTCTATCAAATAAATTTTAAAAATCTTAAAAAAGAAATGCATATATGATGGCATGTCAGCATCTTCAAAAAGTATTGAATAGGATTTTCCCTTTTAGCTAGGATGCTATGCTGCTAGGAGATTATGCAGTCAAAAATGCTTCCCTATTTCCATGGGCACGATGAAACCCTTGACCATTGGTATTTGAGAGCAAATTTGAGAGTATTTGATAGCAAACAATATCAGTGGACCATCAGATGCAAGATGAAATTTCTGTAATTAACAGTGGTTCAAAAGAGCATTTTTCAGTGACTAACTGATATAGTCTCTAGGACTTAAACAGATGTATAGCACTCTAAGGTCTGCAAGAATTATATAACTGAAAATCCTTTAGATTGGTCAGGTAGAAAAATGATGCTCCAACTACAACAGATTTGTCTCTTCAGCCAAACTCCAGAACTGCCTCACTTAAGAGACTCGGAGACCAGTGAATGATTAAGTATTTGACCCCACCCGGGTAATAACTACGATAACAGCAGGAATACCACCTACCTAGCTTTTCCAGATGAGGTTTTCTGGGTTAACTGTGAACTAGGAGCACAAAAGTAGCTAGACATTTTGAGAACTTTGATAAAATTCTCAAGCTTATGAAAATACTTAGGGACCTAAAAGATTTTCTGATCCACTACCCAGAATGAGGACAAATGACTGTTAAAATGGATTTTAGATCTAGTTTCATCTCATGATCAGCTCAGTGAAGCCTCAAACCCATTCAATAGCAATGTACAGCTTCTAGGCATATTTTGAAATGAACATGCTCAGAAACTGGAAGAGAACCCCCAATAGCTAACTAGCATCCATTCCTTTTTCCTCTTTTTTAAATATTTAATTTCATATTCAGATGTTTATACTCTACTCATACTTCGTCAGCTCATATTCCTAAAGAAAAGATCTAACCACATCCAATTTTATAATTCCAGCAATCCCAGGCCCCTTGTTCTTGACTGCTTCAAGGAGAGAATTCTGAGAGGATTTCTTCAGTTATTCTTATGCTAGATCTGTCTCATTCTCTTTCTCTTTTTCCTGCCTGCTAGTCATTAAGAAGAAAGCATGTAACCTAGGTTGCCATAGGCTACTTTTTACAACCATAGGGGCCTTATCACTGGAATAATTCAAAACTGTGAATGAAAGAGAATACAGCCGGAAGAAACCTGGTTCTCAAACAGCATAGACTCCCCATATTGGACAACTGCAGGGTTGATCCATCTGTGGCCTTCTAGTTAACTGAACCAATAAATTATTTTAGAGATGGAACTAGATTCACTAACTGAAGTTCACTAAAATTTGCAAACAAAATCATCCTAACTTCCTGAGACCAGTTGTGGATGCATAACTGGAAATAAAATGGTATTTGTTGTTTTGACTCTATATACAGGACAACATATTATAATTACACTATTTATGAATTTTTTTTCTAGCCCAGGTGTTTAATTTTTATTGATGAGAAAGCAATTTTTTATTGAACAAGAAGAATTCTAGCCATTGTTAACATTAAATGTGAAAAAAAAATCATGATACCATTACTCACTTGGCAAATGTGAGCTATTTCTAGATAAATTTCCAGTTAAGACGTTTAATGATCACTTCAGGAGAATTTATACTTCCTGAGAATCTGCCTTTTGACTCCCTAAGGGTGTGTTTTGTTACAGGTAACATCTTAGTCATTAGAGCCACTAAGACATTTCATAAGGGATTTAAAATTTATCAGTGAACTTACTTATTAATATTGTATCATAGATTTTATGTTATTATGAGGTTTTAAAAATAGTTTTTAAAAAGACATAAGTAAGGATTTGAAACTTTGAATACTTGAATCTTAAGTCTAAACCACAAATTTAACCAGTTAATAGTTTAAAACCTATAACTTCATTAATATAATTCATAAATCTAGTATACCATGTCAGGTGTTTTAAGTTAAATAATTTACCTATATTTTCTTCCTAAAATTGAGATGCTCACCACATATCATTTATGTTCAATTCTATAGGAAAAAATCTAATTTACATCTTCTGGAAACATGTAGATGGGTACTTAGCGTCATTCTTTCGGTGTTCTTGTCCTCTCAATTTACAGATAAAAGTTGACACTTGTATAAATATATAAGGATTAGGAGATTCACATCACTATTGCATATATACTCTTACCGATTCAAAAATAAACTCATATTTTGACTTATTTTTAAGCTTGACTGTTTTAGTAGATTACTGAACAATTCTACAGAACACACTAAAACAATAAAGAAAAACATAAGAGTTAAAATTTTGACAGAGGCTCTTGAAACTTGCAAATAATTGAAAATTTAAAAATCAAGAAAAAGTTTTAAATACATATTGAGGATGATTAAGAATATAGGACATTTATTAGTGACTCTATACAACGCCTCTGGATGCTTAATATAACATTTAATTTCAGTATAAAATAACCTCTACAAAGGAAAGAGAAGTCTAATTAAAGAAAATAACATGTTCCTGTAGATACTGAATTTCATGATCATGAATAAACATTTGATTAAACTGTTACAATATTCAATCATCACTTAGATAATTATACAATATAACTTTCTTTCCATCTATCATTCTGTAAAGTGGTCAACATCAATTAATGGACCACCTATTTAAACAGTTAAATGATTCTCAGATAGAACCAGCACTTCCTTGAAACACTATGTCAGAATAAAATGAAGGCCAGAGCTTAAAAGATGTTAGCTAGTTCAAATTTAGAACTTTAATAAAAATACAAAGTTCAAAAAAGAAAAAAAGGGCTTCATGCTTGCCCACTTAATGTTTGTGCATAAAAGTAGTATAATTGTATGAATCTTAATAGTGACATTTAAATTAAGTAAATATTATGTTAAATGAAAATACATAAAACATAATTGGTAATAATGCACCCAGTAACCAACTTTACAGAATCTGCATGTTCAACCACAGTTGTCTCCTTAACTGGTTTGGACTTATGCTTCATAACTAATCAGCCTTCAGTAACATTCCAAAGTGTGTGGTTTCCACAGACCAAAAGATTACTGCCATCATGCCCGCGTCAAAATATTGTAATCCAATATCATCCAAATGTATGCTTTTACTAAGAGTTCATTTTCTCTGAGATGGGCTCCTGAATGAACAGATGATAAATCACCTCGTGGTCTACATATAAATGGATGAGGAGGGGCATGCCCTCTTACCAACACACATTGGGGTTGGACCCAGGTAATTGGAGGGTGTAATCTACACTTTTAGGAGTTGCAGGAGACACAGAAGAAGCACAGAACATTTTTGACAATGGTATTATAAAATGGGGCTGGAGACAGATTGATTGCTAAGATCCTGTCTTAGTCTCTTTGGACTGCTATGGCATAAAAATACCATTGACTTGATGACTTAAATAACAAACATTTATTTTTCATAGTTGTGGACACTGGGAAGTCCAAGACCAAGGTGCCGGGAGATTCCATGTCTGCTGGAATCCACTTCCTGTTTCATAGGCCACCATTTTCTTGCTGTGTTCTCACATGGCGGGAGGTGGGGGTGGGTAAGGGAGGTCTCTGGGGTCTCTCTCATAAGGTCACAAATCCCATTCATAGGGCTATGCCTTCCTCTTCTAATCACCTCTCAAAGGCCCACCTGCAAATACCCTCATGTTGAGGATTAGGTTTCAACAAAAATTCTGATAGGATACAAACCTCAGCCTATAGCAGATCTCTTATTTATTTACTTAACATTTTATTTTTTTACTTGACAGAGAGAGAGAACACAAACAGGGGGAGTGGGAGAGAGAGAAGCAGGCTCCCCACTGAGCTGGGAGCAAGAACCAAGGCTAGATCCCAAGACCCTAGATCATGACCTAAGCCAAAGGCAGATGCTTAACCAACTGAGCCATCCAGGTGTCCCATAGGAGATCCCTATAATTCTAAAACTGTATGGATCTATGACCAAAAATCCATCTAAAGATGACTAATTAGTTTTGTAGGTATATCGATGGTGATGAAATAATGTCATGTCCTAATGCATCTCCTCAAAAAGTCCTAAGTCTACTTGTGGTCTGAGTTATACTTTGGTACCCAATCAATTACACTTTTATAGATAATTTTATATGCATATGTTTTTAAATATTTCTCTTATTTATAAATTCATTGTAGTTTCTTATTTATCTTTTTATCCACCTCCATCCTACTCCTCACCACAACTAACGAAGAAAACAAAAACAAAAAAGAGTGTAGTATACAGCATCTTGGAGAAGTTTTCACACATACTCACAGCAAATGATGTTTTTCCTTCCTCCCACATCCAAAGAGAAAACACTGAGCATTTTAAATTTCACTAAATACAAAGGGTATAATCTTCCATTATCAATCATTTTAACCCTTAATCCCCCAAAAAAAGTATTCACCAAAATGATTGATATTTTTAAGGATCAGTAATTCTTCCTAAACAAAAATTTTCTAGAGCGTTAAAAATTGGAAATATTTCTCCCTTTATATGTCTTTAATACGAAAAAAAGTGATATTATTATAAAGTATCAGAATATAGATGTACATACTGATAAAAATGTATATTGAAATATGGGATTTGCATTGGTATCTAGAAAGAAAATTATATCACGTTTCATGTTGATAAAAAAATTTATAATTTATTTAATATGGAACCATAAGTACTTTGGGAAGAGGTGAAGTTATCATTTTGTTTCATCTCAATAGTATGCATGAAGAGAAAATTAAGTGCAGGCCAAAATGTTCGAAAATAGTTCAAAAATTTTAAATAAGTTTTACAAATGCAATTTGATACTATATCTCCATGCATTTTAATATGTTTTCATTAATGACTGTATTTAAAAAATATATATATATTTTTTATTGGTGTTCAATTTACCAACATACAGCATAACCCCCAGTGCCCGTCACCCAATCACTCCCACCCCCCGCCCTCCTCCCCTTCCACCACCCCTAGTTCGTTTCCCAGAGTTAGGAGTCTTTACGTTCTGTCTCCCTTTCTGATATTTCCCACACATTTCTTCTCCCTTCCCTTATATTCCCTTTCACTATTATTTATATTCCCCAAATGAATGAGAACATACACTGTCCTTCTCCGATTAACTTACTTCACTCAGCATAATACCCTCCAGTTCCATCCACGTTGAAGCAAATGGTGGGTATTTGTCGTTTCTAATAGCTGAGTAATATTCCATTGTATACATAAACCACATCTTCTTTATCCATTCATCTTTCGTTGGACACCGAGGCTCCTTCCACAGTTTGGCTATCGTGGCCATTGCTGCTATAAACATCGGGGTGCAGGTGTCCCGGCGTTTCATTGCATCTGTATCTTCGGGGTAAATCCCCAACAGTGCAATTGCTGGGTCGTAGGGCAGGTCTATTTTTAACTCTTTGAGGAACCTCCACACAGTTTTCCAGAGTGGCTGCACCAGTTCACATTCCCACCAACAGTGTAAGAGGGTTCCCTTTTCTCCGCATCCTCTCCAACATTTGTGGTTTCCTGCCTTGTTAATTTGCCCCATTCTCACTGGTGTGAGGTGGGATCTCATTGTGGTTTTGATTTGTATTTCCCTGATGGCAAGTGTTCCAGAGCATTTTCTCATATGCATGTTGGCCATGTCTATGTCTTCCTCTGTGAGATTTCTGTTCATGTCTTTTGCCCATTTCATGATTGGATTGTTTGTTTCTTTGGTGTTGAGTTTAATAAGTTCTTTATAGATCTTGGAAACTAGCCCTTTATCTGATATGTCATTTGCAATAAGTAAAAATATAATACCTATTGCAAGAGAAATTCAAATAACCAAAAATCAGATTTTGGACATGCCAATAAGCATCACAAATGCTTCAGATGTCTCTCTTTTAAAAATGAAAATAAGAGAGGCCTGGGTCGCTCAGTTGGTTGAACGTCTGTCTTTGGCTCAGGTCATGATCCCGGGCTCCCAGGATCGAGTGTCACACCGGCCTCCCTGCATGGAGCCTGCTTCGCCCTCTGCCTGTGTCTCTGCCTCTCTCTCTCTCTGTGTATCTCTCATGAAAAAATAAATAAAATCTTTAAAAAATAAATAAATAAAATAAAATAAAATAAAATAAAATAAAATAAAATAAAATAAGAATAAGTATCATCCTGGCTCTTTTCCCTCTACAAATGTAACACTGTCATAAAAATTAGCATGTATCTTTTGACGCATATTTTTTCTACTCTTGCCAAAATTTATGTATCCAAAAATAACTAAAATGAATGTGGTATATTTGCATGTATTGGCCTAGACACTTCTCTGAAAAACCTATAAGTTCTTTCCTTTTCCAATTTACCTTACTGAACTCAGACATAAAGCTATAATGTCTCACAGATGTTAACACATTCAATTTTCCTTATCACAGTGACCATGACAATAGTTTTTTAAATATTCCTGAACTTAGATGTTTCCCTATTGTCCTTTTGTCGGACAGCTCAAAAATAGTCAATTTATTTATACTCACTACATTTTGACAAAATTATATACATTACGATTCCATGTTGTCTTTAAGATGTACATAACCTTCCTTTGTATTTAGGCCTCCAAATACACTGAGAAAGAGTAGTATTAGAAGCAAAGTTTTTCATTTTGTGTAGAATTAACAAGCTTTCATCAGGAATCAATTAAGATAAGAAAAAAAAACTTGTATAAGACATATACAGTGTGATTGAGTGCTCTTTGTTCTCAAGAATCTGGCCTGTGAATAAATGAAGGCCTCTAAAAATGAAGCAGCACATTAATACTGCATTTGATTTAAAATCATATAAATCCAACTATTTTTCTAGGCGGGTGGTGAGGACAGGACATATACCTGTCAAAGTTGTACTTTTCTGACCTTTATATATTGTTTAGAATTACCCTAGGCAGTCAACTCTGAATATGCCAGTTATATATGGCCACAGTTACGGGGCAAAGCGGGTTTTTTTCCCCCCTCTCATTGCCAGTTTTGTAAGTGGTGCATGTACCAGTCAGTATTCATATTAGACATAAAGAATGTTGACAGAAGAGGCGCAGACAAAATATACAAATTCCAGAAAACAGCAATCAATTTAGCTGACTGACGAGTTCTGGACAGTTTGTTTTAACTTTTGAAGGTTTATGGAAAATTCTTTTTAGTTTCATCTTATTGTCAAGGTCTAGCTGTCAGCATAATATACCAGACATTTGAGCCTATCAGCATCTGACTTCATATTTTGAAGCTGAAGCCATTATATATCTGCTAACATGAGCAAGTACTGGTAGCTCTGATGCAGTTTAATCCAGGAGGAACCTCCTCCATCAGCTGTCTCCCCAAGGGCAGTCAGAACTACGGGGTCAGGGGAGCCTAGAAGTGCCTTTGCCTCTCACGCCTTGCCCACAATCCTGAGGGATGTCACAGCATCAGTGCGGAGAACAGAGAACGAAAACCAGAGAAGTGATCCAGAATCCTTGCAATCTCCAGGATTAGTCACCACCCAGAGACCCTACAGATTCCCCAGATCCATTCATTATTTCAACATTCACCCATGCATGTGAACTGAGAAGACACAGAGCTGAACAAATCAAACAACATCCTCAGCCAGCAGTGAGCTTACATTTTTATTGGAAGGATTCAAACAAACAAACAAGCAAACCCCACAATAAATAATACAGCAGAAACAAAACAAGTGAATTCACTGTCATCAAAGAGGCTTGATTTCATTGGGAGGATACCAATAAAAAACAAACGGAATAAGTAAATATATAGGATGCTAGATGTAAGAAATGCTTAGGAAACTCTGAAATTGGATAAAGGGCATAGGCAGCATAGAAGGATTTCTACTTAAACTAGGGATATCAGGGAAAGCCTTTCCGAAGGGGTCATGTTTGAGTAAAGACCCAAAGGAAGGAAGGGAGGGCGAGTGAGCCTGGCTTGGTATATGCACAGATACATACATACATACATATAATATATATAAATGTGTAAAAAATATACGTGTAAATAGATAGGTTTTGTGTGTATATGTATATATATATGAAAATCTTTCCATGCAGAAGGGACATAAAAATACGAAAGCTCCACTCAAAGCCTGGGCATAATAGAACGTTACATGCTCAGCCAGAAACCCAAATGGCAGAGGTGGTGATCGGCCCTGGGGAAGAAGGAGAGGTGCTTGGAAAGAGATTGGGAACTAGACCATTAGAGGTGCCTCTCCAGTTCCTACAAAGTCTTTGGCTTTTAGGCCAAATGAGGCATTGGCACAAAGGAGGGACATGAACTCGCCCCCTGGGGCTGAGAATAGGTTGGGGCAAGCCTGGAAACAAGGAGAGCCTTCTGAAGGCCACTCACTTCAGTTAGAGTGAAGATTGCAGAAAAATGTCAGTATAAACAAATTCACAAGAAACAGCTGACTCTTGACAAAACATATTCATTTAATGTGGCAAAATCTTTTCAGCTTTTGAATGTTGTGGGCAAGAATACACACGGTGGAGAAAGAATATATTCCTCATACGTGAGCTGTGGGAATTTGCAAGGAGGAAGAGGAGGAGAGCATGGGGGAAGAAGGGGCATTCTCCTAGCCAGCCCTCTCAGGTTCACGAGCTCTGCTGGTATGAAAAGATCTGTTCTGGTAGGCTGCAAAATGTGGAATGCATTAGGATGGAAGGCAATGTGCAGAATCAGATCCTGTGATTTAGCCAAATCACTCTTACTTCTACTGAGAAAATGGATCACCATTCTTAATCCCAATAGTTGTGACAGTGATGATCATGACGCATTTGAGGTCTGTTAATATAAACTTTCGGGTACACAGGGTGCCTTACTCTTCTTCAGGTCCCCAGTACTTACAATTTCTGGGATAGAGGAGGCATTTATGGGTGGTGGTAGTATGGCGGGTCTCGGTATTTATGAGACACCAACCATTACTTCATGTAGTTTAATTACAAGGAAAAATACAGGCAGCAAGAGGGGGAAAATCTTCTAATGTCACATTTATATTTTACCCACATCCACATATTTTTTAAAATAAATCTTTATTTAGAATCATTCTATTCGGGGACGCATGGGTGATTCAATGGTTGAGTGCCTTCGGCTCAGGGCATGACCCCGGAGTCCAGGGATTGAGGCCTGCATCAGGCTCCCCACAGGGAGCCCGCTTCTCCCTCTTCCTAGGTCTCTGCCTCCCTCTCTGTGTGTCTCTCTTGAATAAATAAATATATATTTCTAAAAGAATCATTCCATCTTATAAAACTCAGAATTTAAAAAGATAGAAATTATCTAATTCAATTCTTTCATTTCTGGACTCTGAGGAGACCAAATCAAGCTTTGCAACTTGCATATCTGACCTTAGTTCTGGCACTTTCTAGGACAAATAAAAATATGAGGCAGCTTCAAAGAGTGCTGTACTTATAACGTCAAGTATGTGGAAAAGAAGAAAAATGGTATGGCTCTGCCAGAAACGAGAACTATTTCACTTTTCCTTTGTGTCACCCAGGAAGAAGATACAGGATTGGGGGAAATGAAGCCACTGGATCAGGGCAGCCCCGTTGTGTCCATTCACAGCCAATGCCACGCCAGCGGTTCCTGCAGATGCAGGGAAGCCAGTCAGGCACCCTCCCGATGGGGGGACTAGTTTTATTTAACAGTCTTGAACAGCTGGAGAGCACACAGCTAATGACCACTTGAGCATGAAAGTGTCTGATGACTGCATATAAAATGTGACATGTGATGAGGATAAAGGTAATAACAATATATAAGAGAACAAGCGTGCAGTGACAGCCCACAACATGTAGATCACATAACAAATTTTAAAAGAGAATGTCACTGCAGTGTGCATTCTTATGGTAGAGTATTTCTTTCAAATCAGAAATAATTTAAACAATCAGAGAATTTCTCCTTTCAGATACCTGGAGGCGACGTGAAAGGAAAATGATGCAAAGATAGCAATAGGGAAATAAGAAAACCCCAAACAGAGAGATTTGCAGGTCCAGCAGGGGTTTTTCAATAGCATTTAAGCATCATGTGAACAAAAATATTTATGAAATCAAACAACCCTCCGGCCAGAGTATCTCTTACCTTGCAGAAAAGGAAAGCCATCAAAAACAAGGCAAGCAGAAGGCAATGCTGAATTCCAAATGCAATTGCAGGGTGAGCTGTACTTTTAAACAACCGCAAATATGTTTTTAGGGATTTGTCTCACAGCATGTGTGTGTGTGTGTATGTGTGTGTGTGTGTTTCCCTTCACATAACTGTCAACTATATCAGTGATGAAAATGAAAAATGTATCACTCAAAACTACTTTTTGCATTTTCGGAACTGTACCTTATCTAGTGAGAAATGAAAGTTCTCTTTTTTTTTTTTTTTTCCCCTGTGAAATACAGTTCTATAACATTTCTTCACGATCACAGTGTAACAGCAGGTTGAAGAGGAAAACAGGACATAGCCAGATACCCAGACAGCAACTGTTTTTCAGAGAGCTCGCTAGGTGCTCCAAGGTACGGTAGTGACAAAAATCCAGCCATCAAAGCAGCAGTATCCTGTAGTGAGGAAGGAACCACTTTTAGACCAAAAACACCCCCTCCTCTGCGCAGTTTCCTCCACACTTACTACGGTCGCATATTAATTATATTTTTTGTTTTTAGGTTTTTAAGGTTTGATCTCCATCCTGGAATGTAAATTCCATGAGGTCACAGATTTGTATATGTCGACTTTTGTCCCACTGCTTCAACCAATATATAAATGAATCAATACAAAGTTACCAAATAGTACTGAAAATTATTTATTCAAATTGTGGGGAAATAATGTTAAGTGAAGAGGGAGGAAAACATTCTTTCTGAGACATTTAAAGAAAGCTATAACGAGGTGACATGAGACCAGGAATGGTGGTTTTGGCGGAATGAGAAAGTTTCTACGTAAGTATATACAATGATGTGGCTAATTCCATATTAATCATCACACAAAGGTGAAATCTAAATCCTTTCCTGGTATTCCTTGCCTCATTAACCACATCCAAGATTATTTTTTTTTTCTTTTTTAAAACTAATTTTGTAATTTCATTTCTGAGATTCTAAATTCAGAAAAGAAATTAGAGGTCAACTCTTCTCAATGCCCAATTTTGGGTGAAAGCAAACTAAACCCAACAGGTATAAAGGCATGTGTTAAAGATCTCTTAATCAGTGGAAAGGGCAAGATAGGAACTCATATTCTGAAATGCTCAGTCTTTTTTTACGAACTTCTATGGCCCACTTGCCTGAATATTCTCACGCAATACTGACTGCATTGCCTCCAAGAAATATAGTCAAGCCAGAAGATTCTCACAGAAAGACAACTAAGCTATTGTTAAAGTAACGGAGCAGCTTTGTATAGGAAGAGCTTAAAGATTAGAATCTTCAATCTGGATACTCTGACATCTATTAAATCATGGAAAAGGTTGATAGTGTGAAAGCCAAGCTATCCACAAACTTCAATTATACAAGGTCTAAGGGCATCCTTTGAAGTTTAAAAGAGATAAATTTAGGACAAATAATGGGAAGTGCCATACTACTTTATTTATTAGATAGAGTGCTTATGGAAGTAACACAGGCTGAAAATATAATAGGTTCATAAAAGGTTTAGATAAAAAACATACAATAAATCAATCGTAGACTATTTAAGGGAAGTGGCCCAATATACCATTAAAACCGCTTTTATCTCCGTCAAAGTACAGAGCTCTTCTTGCTCTTTAGCTATATTGGAAGTGATCAAGCTTGAACATTTTCACACTGAAATTAAGGAATCAGGTGTCTTGGTAACCAGGGCTAGATAGCAAGAGTCGGTGTGGTGCAGTGCTCTACACATAACTACTCATAGCTAACTGTTGACTGAATTAATTTCCTGTAGTCAAGATAAAGTTTCCAAATGACCGTTATAAAAATGTGATTAGATATCCTGAACTCTCTCTGAGGGTGCATTCTCTCTGAACGTTTGAATTAAATCTCTACATGTGGGAGGAAGATCTCTCTGGTCTGGAATATATATACACATATATTCACAAATTCACAAACATCAGCACGTATCAAAGACTATCTTTCTACCAAAAATGCACTCTAGATTTTGGTACACAGGAAGCTCTATTTTGAAACATCTTAGTCCCTTGGTGTTAGACATCTATACATTTCTCTAGTGTCATGAGGTCTATCACATTTTAAAATGCTAATCTTAGCTGCAGAATAAAAAAAAAATCACCATTATACATTACTCTCAGCAATTATGATTTCCAACTACTAAATATGGAGAGATAAATCTGGATTTATCATGGGCTTTTATGTTGAACTGTGTTCTCTTATCATAATTCCTGCTGCTACATTGATGTGAATGACTTGTAGAATAATGTTACTGAAACATGTATAATCTAAGCATAAGAGCTTTTATGTGTGTATGAAATGACAAACACTTGTACTTATAATACAACACAAAAAGCAGCAATTGCAAGCCAAAATGACAAAATTAATAGCATTCAAATTAATACTAATTTTATGTTACAAATTATTTCGGTTCACAAAAACTAATTGGTTGAGTATGAATATGGCACTGAGAATTAAAATGGAAATTGTTTAGAGAGTAATACATATAGAACAAAGTAAACTCTTGGTTCACTTTTCTCTGCGTCGCAAAACTTTCAAATAATTCATGTTATTCATCACAATAGCATATAAAGCTCACTTGGCGACACCCATAATATATATAATATTTCCACTTTTTTTTTTATTTTGAGAAACTTAAAAGAAGTATGAAAATGACAATGATCATAGTGGAGTAGTGGGTCCTGGAATAACCTAAGGGTAATTTGTTAAAAGATAGTTATTCACCTTAAATATATGATTAACTTAAATATATCCACATTATCACATGAAAAATCATAGTTTTCAAAATTCACATAACCTGAATCAGGCTTGAGAAACAAACATTGGTTTATGTCACAATCTCAACATGGTTTTCTAATGATTGATTTCTCTAAAAATATAAAATTCCTATTATGGTAAGAGCCACATGGGAAAAGACAAGGTTATTGAGTATTTTCCTGGTGACAACTATTCAGTTTACTAAAGCACAGTAAGTAGTGTTTGTATGTACATTCACTTATTAGGTTCTGTTTTCTTTATATAAAGAGACAGTGAGTCAATTTATGTTATAAAGATGAGTTTCAGAGTATGGATGGAATCTTTCAATTCACTTAAACTCAAAAAGCTTCATGATGATTGACGTGCTTTTTAAATATTGTTTTGAAAAATTAACTTATATTCATAACACTTTCTTTTTTTTAAGATTTTATTTATTTATTCCTGAGAGATACAGAGAGAGAGATGGAGACACAGGCAGAGGGAGAAGCAGACTCCATGCAGGGAACTTGATGATCCCAGACCCCAGGATCATGACTTGAGCCAAGGCAGACACTCAACTGCTGAGCCACCCAGGCACCCCTCATAACACTTTCTAATAAAATGTAGTACCAGGTATTAATTAGTGTACAATGAAGATGGTTCTCTAACTGTTGACACATGGATCCCTTACCCCATATCTAGAGGTAATCATTGTGGCGATTTTTCTGTCTACTTCAAAAATATTCTACATATGTTAAAAAACATTAGCATATGCCTTATTTCTACAGTTGGAGGCACTAAAAACAATAAACTATGATAGTATATTAAGAGAATAACATGACATCCATGAGGAATTTATAGCTACTTTTAGGTTAGATGTTTTAGCAAAACTTTCCTTATCTACTTTTCCTTCTCTTCATCATTTATAAATTTTGATCATTCAATTGTATATACTAATAAAGCAGCGCTGAAAATATGGCACATTTGTTGTCCTTTTACATGCTAAACCCCACTTATTTCTTTAATATTTTAAAGATCTTATTTATTTATTCATGAGAGACACAGAGAGAGATACAGAGACACAGGTAGAGGGAGAAGCAGGCTCCCTGCAAGGAGCCCGATGTGGGACTCTTTCCCTGACCCTGGGATCAGGCTCTGAGCCGAAGGCAGATGGCCAACCACTGAGCCACCCAGATATCCCAAACTCCACTTATTTTTAGGCCAATTTTCTTTCACTGAAATAAATAAATAAATAAATAAATAAATAAATAAATAAATAAATAAATAATTAATTAATAAAAACAGTCATGGACAAATAGAAATTTTACAAAAAAGAAGATAGGAGCAGAAAAGAATAGATTATATATTTCCTTTTCAACAATGCATATATGTGAACATGGGGTAGATGGTAAGAGTAGAGGGCCAAAGACCATCCTAGAGTCTGCATTCTGGCTCTCTCACATACTAGCTTTGGGATTTGTGAAAGTCATCTAACCTCTCTATGCCTTGGTTTTCTCATTTGAAAAATGAAAATAATATTGTTCACCTCTTTAATGATGATTAAGAAACATCCTAGATGTAAATCACTGTGAACAATGTCTGGCACTTAGAAAATGCTCAAATAACTGACAGTTATTATTATACAGATTCAGTCCTTCGCTTTAAAACTTTTTAATAACAGATCTAATGTTACTAAACATTACTACAAAAAATCAGTGTTAGTGAAAGCACAATGATACTTTAATTATTCTATAAAGAATATTAGTGTGTGCCACGTAATTCTAGCATATTACATGGATTACCTCAGTTAACCATAAAAAATATAAGCATGTGAAATTTTTAGTGTTTGAATTTCCATTTTATAGTGAGGGAAATCCTTATATACTTTTATAGCATGGCAGAAAGAACACAGGGATGGGGATTTTTTTAAGACATAAGCTCTAATTTGTATTTTGCCATTTTGTATTTGGCTATGAGATTAAGAAGAAGTTGTTTTTGTAAGAAAAGCATGTACCCGTAACACACAAATGGGCCTCAACTGAAGTAGGGTTTTAAAAAGCCATCTGACACCTCAAAGATGTTAACTCATTACCATCACCATCAGTGGTTTTAATAGCTCTGGAACTCCAGATCCCATCAGCAAACTCAGACTAGAGAAACTTGGATTTCCATTAGCAATAGAAGATGCTAAACAGTGATCAAGCCATAAGAGCTATGTTCGGAGTAGAGGAAAGTTGCAGACATCATGTGGTAACTCAGGGTATGCATGTGCTTGGGAGCACCTGCAAGAAAACTGCTCGCGGTGGAGAATGGGCAGTGGATTCAGACATCCTTTTTACTAGCGTGATCCCATTGGCGCTCTCTGGTTGGCTTACCTCAGGGAAACACTTTCTGGGTGACTCTGAAGCACTTGATTTCTATTAACGCTACCACTGGAGGCATTCAAAAAGCCAAGAATAATACTTGATTATTTTTTTAACCTTATTTGTCTTAATAATTCAGGATAAAATAACACCCTTTTAAAAAAAAAGAGATTGAAAACAGGGCATCTTTCGTGAACTTTTAAAATCATTTCTGAACTTGTTTGCAAGTTTCTTCATACATACAGTATTCTCAGCATAAACCCAGCTTTGTTCCTTAGCAACCAACCAATCTTCCATATTCATTCCTGTTTTTGCTCCTAGTGATAAAAACCGTGAAATGACTGCCCTTTGCATACATTCTATACATCCTCCAAGCAAAGGTCAAATAACAAGTCCATCTCCCTCATTACTTCATCTTTCAAAATTATACTAATGTTCCTAATACTTCGTGGTTTAGAGTCATTTTAGCGTATAAGAGAGGTGAACGATACTATTTTCATTTTTCAAATGAGAAAACCAAGGCATATATATAATTATATACCACCAAGTATTACCTGTGCCACTTTGATTTTTTTTAATAGATTTTACTTATTTATTTGAGAAAGAGAGAGAGAGAGAACACAAACAGGGAGGAGGGGCAGAGGAAGAGAGAGAAGCAGGCTCCCTGCTCAGGGACATGGGACATGGGACTTGATCCCAGGACTCTGACATCATGACCTGAGCCAAAGGCAGAGGCCTAACCAACGGAGCTACCCAGGTGGTAAGTGACCGTGCCACTTTGTTTCTTAATAATATACCATGTCTCTTATTTTTTCTGTTATATTTATCTCAGTGTAAAACACAAGGCTCTGTACATAATAGGTGCTTAAAACAAGAAATGGCTATAAAGTAAGAATCAATTAAAAAAGAATCAAATAAAATTTTGTATATTTCTAAATGAGTAATGTCTCCTTCAATGGAGTTACTTTCAAGAAAAAATATGTGTTATTTTCAACGTATTTATGAAACATTCCATTTTAAAACTGATTTTGTAATCAGCTTATGGGCTCAGACATAAAAACATCACCGTATCTTCTAGCTGCAATTATTTATCTGGTGTGCACATTCAAATCATCCGGTAAGAATTTTAAAATATGAAAGGTCATACCATAAGTCCAAAAAATCTGATGCTGTAGGTCTAGGATGGGGTCAATTGTGCATAGTAACTGAATAATTAATCAGTTTGAGAAAACTGCTTTATAGTTTGTGCTTCTAAAAGCGAAAATTGCCTTTGGTTTAAAAAGTGAATATAATAAATACTGCCCACTGGAAAAGAAAACATCTTTTGTGTCTTCAATGAGTTAGTGTCTTAGGTACTCTATGGTAGCATATTTATGTTTAAATTATGATCCATACTATATGTCCTACTTATCTGATGCATGAATTTCCTTACCATACATTTGCTACTATGTGGAAGTTATTGAGTTAAGTGCTGGTGTTATATGTCAAAATCAAAATGATCCTGGTTTTAAGAAAGTAATTAGATTTAAAAAAAAAAGAAAGAAAGAAGGAATATACAAAAAAATAACTCAAGGCAGATGACCCATGGGTAAAAGAGAAGTGTAAATGAAGAGTTAAAACTTTTCTAAAGCTAGAGCCTTTCTAGCAGGAGAACTCAAGGAGCATCTCAAGGAAAAAGTAACATTTGAAGCCTACCTGAATGGTAAGAGTTTTAGTCAGCAGAATCTTGGGGGAGAGTGACCAATACAAACAAAGCTAGAGTGATGAAAAATAATAACTAAATAACATACAGGACAAGGAGAATTCTAGAACTGAGAGCTGGTTGATTTGTCTGTATTAATGCAACAAAATTTTAGGTGGGGGCAGGGTGAGGGCATGCAGAAGGACCTACAAAGATTTAAAAGAAGAAGAAAGAAATAGATCAGATTAGGTTAAAAAAATTTGATTTTACCCTGTGAGCATTAATAATGCTGTAATATTTATTAGACATTCATAATTGTCAAATGAAACTCTCAGTGCTTTATACGTACAGCGTCATGTAATCCCTTCAGTAGGCCTAAGAAGTAGCCACCATTACCCCATCTTCCAGACCAGGAAACTGAGCTGTATCTGGATTAAAGAGCTTAAAGGCAGGGGAACCCTCCTGCACTGTTGGTGGGAATGTGAACTGGTGCAGCCACTCTGGAAAACTGTGTGGAGGTTCCTCAAAGAGTAAAAATAGACCTGCCCTACGACCCAGCAATTGCCCTGCTGGGGATTTACCCCAAAGATGCAGATGCAGTGAAACGCCGGGACACCTGCACCCCAATGTTCACAGCAGCAATGTCCACAATAGCCACACTGTGGAAGGAGCCTCGGTGTCCATGGAAAGATGATGGATAAAGAAGATGTGGTTTATGTATACAATGGAATATTCCTCAGCCATTAGAAATGACAAATACCCACCATTTGCTTCGACGTGGAGGGACCTGGAGGGTATTATGCTGAGTGAAATAAGTCAATCGGAGAAGGACAAACATTATATGGTCTCATTCTTTTGGGAAATATAAAAAATAGTGAAAGGGAATAAAGGGGAAAGGAGAAAAAATGAGTGAGAAATATCAGAAAGGGAGACAGAACATGAGAGACTCCTAACTCTGGGAAATGAACTAGGGGTGGTGAAAGGGGAGGTGGGCGGGGGGATGGGGGTGACTGGGTGACGGGCACTGAGGGGGGCACTTGATGGGATGAGCATTGGGTGTTTTTCTATATGTTGGCAAATTGAACACCAATAAAAAATGAATTTATAATAAATAAATAAATAAATAAATAAATAAATAAATAAATAAATAAATAAATAACTAGCTAGCTTGGCAAACATTCCCATGGTCCTTGAGGGCAGAGGTCAAACTATGGAGTCAGAACCCTCAACTCTGGAGTGAGAATAACTTACCACTCTGTAGGGGTATCTGTCAAAAAGGGGACGTGCAGGAAAATTTTTGAGCTAATTAGCGACACAAATTTACAGGGTTAGCTTTAATCTCATCTCTGAAGGGAGCCTTTCTTAGAATCTCATGTTGGTGGGACGCCTGGGTGGCTCAGCTGTGGGTGCCTGCCTTTGGCCCAGGGCATGATCCTGGAGACCCGGGATCGAGTTCCACATAGGGCTCCCTGCATGGAGCCTGCTTCTCCCTCTGCCTCTCTCTCTGTACCTCTCAAGAGTAAATAAATAAAATCTTTAAAAAGAAAAAAAAAAAAGAATCTTACATTAGCATATGCCCTCCTCTTTAACTTCATGGTACCCTGTGCTTGTACCGATCCTTGCAATTATCAGACTATATGGTAATTTCTATTTTGATTGCATCCAGGAAAATATCGGAAGGCATTTGAGGTTAGAAAGCTTGAATATTGCTTATTTTCCATCATACTTTGATAGTTAATATATTGACTTGTTCATAATGAAAAATAAATAAGTAATAGTAACTGAGTAATTATATGAAAATGAATTAAGGAAAATATATTTTAGGAATGATTACAGCAGGGAGCGAGAAATCTCCTAGGAGGGCTTCGGATTTGCACATACTCATGTCTCTTGTTTCATTAGTTTCACCTTTAATAACCAATTAAATAATGAAAAGTATAATGAAATAACACCTTTCAAATTTCCCTTCATCTCCTCTATGATTAAATTGCCATGTCCCCTCATCTTCATTCCCCTAAAAACTCATTTATCCTACAAGCAAATTACTAAATAATTACAATTGTATTTACCTTAATTTTTTTAAAGATTTATTTATTTATTTATTTATTTTGGGGGGGGGGGGGGAGGGAGCTGGACAGAGAGAATCTTAAGCCGACTTTGTGCTGAGTGAGGAGCCCAACACCGAGCTGAATCCCATGACCCTGAAATTATAACCTGAGCTGAAACCAAGAGTCAGATGTTTAACCAGCTGTGCCACCCAGGCACCCCTGTATTTACCTTTAAAAGTTGCTTTTTCCTACTATATTTTCATTTCATTGAGGAAAGGACGAAATTATAACTTTCCCAAGTTCCTGGCAAACTCCATAAAACATATGAAAAACTCTAAAAAAGAAATGGTTGAGAAGGAAAGATGTAATCTGAACCTAGATCTGTAGGTATTGAGTTGGAATCAGAAAAAGAACTAATTTTATGATTTTTATAAATTAGAGTTTAAAATGGTTCATCAAATAATCTTATAAGGGGGAGGGTTAAGATTGACAAACAATGTATTTTAGTCCTAAGTAAAAATGATAAATTGTTCAAGAATGGTCTTTGGAATGATAGTTAATGATGGACCATCTGTCTTATCACTTGAGGCTACATTATCGGGAGTATGTAGGTATGTTATGATCTAGACTAAAATTGACCAGGAACTAGAATTAAAAAAAAAATAAAGATTTTATTTATTCATGAAAGACACACAGAAACTGGCAAAGACACAGGCAGAGGGAGAAGCAGGCGCAGGGAGCCTGACACAGGACTCGATCTCAGGACCCCGGGATCACAACCTGAGCCAAAGGCAGACACTCAACTGCTGAGCCACCCAGGTGCCCCAAAACTAGCACTTTTAAACTAAAAGTGTTTTGGGCTGTTTTTTGGTGTCTACTCACCAGGACAGGTGTTTTTTATAAGTTTCTCTCCATACTTATGATTTTCGTTTGCTAGCCACTCTGCAAAAAAACTTTGCCCAAAGCAATAGCACTAAATGTGAATATGACATCATCATAGGATTTCATCTAAGTTTCAAACATTTCTAAACTCTTAAAGCAACATTTCAATTTATGTTCCCTTTTGGAGTTCGAATAAACACTTTATGTTTACTTGAAATAATACAGTGTGCAGCATTGCACAGAAAAAAAGAAAAAAAAAACCCTAGCAGTCTTTTGAGAATAAAAACAAATCAATAGTAATATCTCTTAGAATAGAAGCACTTTTGTTGACAGAGGGAACATAGCTTAATGGGAAGCAGAGTAATCTTTGTTTTCAATCAGACTATTGGGCTGTGCATGAGAAATGCATGCTCTGACCACTTGTTTTACATTAAAAGGCGTGTTCAAAATAGAGACAGAAAATTATTTCCTTTTAAAGATGGACACCTTATGGCTTTAACACGTAACACAGAGATAACCTTCATAAGATTTTCTTTGTGTGTAATTTTATGAGTTTGTCTTCAATTCCCATTGAGCTCTATTCATTTAATTAAAGTTAAGCATCCCAGTGACCCAAAGAGATCCTGGAGCTGTTCACATTGTGGGCTGTACTTGTGACTAAGCTATCCTAGGTCCAATATTGGAATTGAAATCTTAGGTGATGATGGTGATGGTGATGGTGATGGTGATGGTGATGAAGAAGAAAGAAGAAGAAGAAGAAGAAGAAAGAAGAAGAAGAAGAAGAAGAAGAAGAAGAAGAAGAAGAAGAAGAAGAAGAAGAAGAAGAAGAAGAAGAAGAAGAAGAAGAACAACAACAACAACAACAACAACAACAACAACAACAGTGTTACTTTAGGATGGTAACATAAATATGCCCACAGAGACAGACAAATAGACAGAGATAGCTATAGATATAGCTCTAGATACAGAAATAAATCAAAGGAAAACAGGAAAAAGTTTTTCTTATCTTTTGCTTCCTATAGGCAATGTGTGAAGAAAACTTACCTGATCAAATTTATTTATTTTTATCTGTAGTGTATAAACAATGAAGAGTAAGACCATATAAGCAATGACTGCTCTAGAGTTTAAAATCTAGTAGTGCTTATTTCCAGTCTCGGAAAATAACTGTTGTTTTGTTTTTCACGTGTAAGTATTTCCTTGTAAATATGAAGGTTAGTAATTATGGGTCCTGTTCTCATGCAAGTGTTTTATTAGGTTATTAGAAAGAGAAACCGTAAAAAGGTGGCTATTTGGAGGCTATGTTAGGCCACCCACAGTACAAATTATTCTAGTATTTATGGAAAAATGAGAGCAAACAAATTTATCTTCCTAAACTTCCAATGAGCTCAACTGAAAAGCACATCCAGCAACAGTATTTGTGTGCTTCTCAGGCAGGCTATGTGTTTACACTTAACGTCTACCATAACACAGCCCCTGCTCTCTTCGTGCTGCACACCAGAAGATGTTGAAAGAAATTTTGCTTGAGAAAGTTAAATATTTAAGGAGAAATTCGAGTTGACTTGCAACTACACCACAAAATATATTTTAGGTTAAAATGGTATCTTGCTTCAAAAGTGATGTTTAAAATATTTTGCTTAGATTCTTGAAAAACAGTATTTTATAACCTCACATGGACATGCAAAAATTAAACGCAATTAATCTAAAAATGGTCCCTGTTCAATGCTATTATATAACCCTTCAGTTCACATTAGTTTCAATGCTTCCAAGTGCAAGGTTTAGTTGGGAAAGAATCTGAAACCAGAACATTCTCTAATATACTATGATATGGCCACAAGGTGGCTCCAAAGACCTAAATATATTATTATACTTCTTAAGAGGGGAATGGATTTTTTACCAGAAATACTAGCTATAATTTACCCTATAAATGGGACAATACTTCAGAAATATAAAGTCATTTCAACCTTCTAATTAAGTTTTGAGGTGTAATTTATAGCATTTTTAAAATGCAATTATTCAAGACAACATATCAAATGATTGAAAACTTTGAAGAATTTGAAGGATTTTGAAGGGAAATGATTATTTAGCTTGCATAATTAATTATTCACCAACATCTCCTTTGTTTAGGTTTTTATAATTAATTTCTCTTCTAATTTTGCACAATTTGATTCTCACTTGATTACCAAAAAAATGAAAATAACTGCAACTTAATGAACTTTTTCTCTAGCATAAAGAACTTTAAAACTCAAGAGAAAGCTTGTCTAATTTTTAATCTTTGGAAGGGTTAATTCTAAAAGCACATACTTTGAGAAAATCTGGTAAACTAAAATATATAGTATTAACATACTTTAAATTAGACATCCCAATCAGCCATAAAATTAAATCACTTGGCCAAATATTATAATGAAGTGAGGGGGAAAAAATGAGTGTTATAAAATAATTGCAATATTTAATAAAGAGGGCATAAGACAGTGAATTTGATTAAATGAATAATAAAAATATATATAATAAATATAAACATATAGCTATGAGAAAAAATGAAGATTATCTTTATTATGTTCAAAAATTACATCTGTTGGTTAGGTTTTTGTAGTCTCTATGATGACTCACCTCTCCTTCATATGTGGATGGATAATAAGGTACTAAGTATATTCTTTCAATATGTGAACTTCTAAAATAAGTATATTAATTAGTCCCAGGTTATAAATAAAACTAAAAGAAAATGAAAACTGTGATATAATTCTGGATTTTAAAAACGAAATTTTGAAGTGAAAGATATTTATGGACTCACGAAAATGTATATTTTATGACCCTAATGTTCTGATTTGTTTTTGTCACCCATGGAATTCATTTCAGATGCTTTTAAAATCACCATATAGAGCCCCAAGGCAGGAAGAAGAGAAGTGATTTTAAAATGATCTTCATATCACCTTAAATGCGAAGGATGAAAAGAAAGAATTATCTAAATAAAATCTGTTAAAATTTTCACGTTTTGTAGCAGAATCAGTCTTCATCAGACAGTTTCTGGAAACTAGTCTAAGAAAGCAGTAGTCCACTGACCTTTCAGCATGTAATATAGACTGCAGAATTATTCTTGAGATTTATGGGTATCCAAACTTTAATGGGATTATTTCTGTAATGCACTGCCTCTGTTCATCATTCTTGTTCTAATTCTCATTACTCTGACCTCAAGAAGGAGAATCTGTGAAAAGAACCATTACTGCAGTGTATTCAGAAATGGTTCATGTTTCACCTGAATGAGTTTATGTGGCTTATGGAACTCACAACTGTAAGTCTCTATCTTTCTAATGCTTTCTCCCTCCTCTGTCCCCTTTCTGGGTCCTTTACATCGTTTTCAAAATTCATATCCATTAATTCCCTAGTTCATGCAATTACCAAATGTGATTCTGAGAATGCAATTTAAGTTTCCAGGCTACATTCTCTCTTTAGGCAACGGACATTTTCACAATCATTAGGGAATGAACATAGCAGTTATATACTGAGCCCTTGCCAGTTACCATAGTAGATCGCATGAGCCCTTTCTAATTATAACAATAGGTACACTGTGTCTTTGGAAACTATATGATTTAAATTTCCATTTCACAAACAAACAAAAATTTGGAATAAAGAAATTATGATGCTATCAGTAGAATTAGTGATAGAATCTGACTTAAAACAGCGAGGATTTTCATTTCAACTCAAGCACAAAATTATTATTATGGAAGTTAAAATTTTCAAAAATTTTGAAAAAGTGGTAGCCTAAGTGCTTTAAAATAAAGTACATTCAATATTAATTTTAAAACGCATAGATCAGGGGAGCTTGGGTGGTTCAATCAGGTAGAGAAGCGTCTGCCTTCAGCTCAGGTCATGATCCCAGGGTCCTGGGATTGAGCTCTGAGTTGGGCTCCCTGCTCAGTGGGAGTGTCTGCTTCTCCCTGTCCTTCTGCCCCTCCTCTTCTCAAATTGTGCTCTATCTCCCCCTCATCTCTCTCAAAGAAATAAATAAATAAAATATTTTTTTCAAAAAAGGCATAGATCACATGAATTTATATATAGTAATAATAATACCAAAAAAATAGGTAACAATAATATGTAGCACTAGAAACACCTATTGTCAGGTATTGTATTTTACATTTATGATTTTAAAAACTCATTAAAAATTCTACTATTGTGTAAGGACAATTATCTCATTCTACAGATGAAAAACTATCAGGAATATTAAATATTAAATATAGAGTAAGTGACATAGGTTTTGAAGCCAGACAGCTTGGTGCCATGGTCCATGCTTTTATCCATCAAAGAAATTCTAGGACAGGCATTCTTGCCAATCTTACCATTCCAAGAAAGGCAATCTCAGTGCTTCTGGCATATAGCCTTATTACTATGTAGTCTTCCTATTAAATACGACCTTCATCAGGTATCCTCATAAAAAAAGGGTATCATTATCATATCAACTTGTTCAAAGAGTGGCCAAGTTTCAAACTCAACAGCTTCTATGTCAGTGAGTATTTTAATTACTTGTAGGAATGTGAGAGCTTCTGTTAGCAATTTTTAGCAATAGAGTTTGGGGATCTACTTAGTCTTCAGAAACATACATTTTGTTTAGGCTTCTTGTCTGGAATGGGCATATTAGTCTCAAATTTGAATCCTTGCTGCAAGAGGACAATTGGCTACTATAAATGTGACATGTAGACAACCAATTAAGATGGTGGCCCCTAATTGAAGCACTGATTCAGGATCCACTTGCAGGAGTCCACTGAATGAACCTGAGGGTACACAAAATGTATCTGGAACTAATCTAATGCATTATGACATTTTCTTGGAAGATGCCATGCGGTTTTTGAATACAATTGTTAAAAAAGAGGTGAATCAGAGCCCCATATCATTCATTTTACAAGTATGCAGTACTCGACCTTCTTATCAAAACTGGGGAATAATAATAAATCATGTCAATGCCCATTTCATGCCTCACTGTTCCAGAGGTTTGGTTATATATATGTATGCTTTTTCACTGTCTGGTGTATGGTAGGCACATAAGAATGTACGCCAAATGGGGCAATGAAAGAATGAATGAATTAAAACAAGATACTGAGAGGCTTCTTGTGTCCTTTAAAAAAATAGAAAATCAAAACTGAAGATTTTGTGTTAGGTGGAGAAACAGGTGGCTGTCTAAATGACATTCTGGTACCTAGTTCACCGCTATTCTATGAAAATTGAAACATTTAAAACATAACTGCCTAATATTTCTATTATTCACGTAAGATTTACTGCAAACATATTTATTGTGAGTATCTTACATTAAAACCAAAATTTACATTGGATTGATTCATCTTTATTTCTCTGAATGTGGTATTAAGGGATTGGCTCATAGAAACTTCCTCCAAAATGAATAAAATCAATTAGAAGCTGAGGGAAAATTCTTATTGTTTAGATTCCAAGAAATTATTTAAATGTATAAAGTAAATGAAAAACATAACATCCCAAGAACATGATAGCCCACAACCCAAGACAGTTAAATTAATGATTGTGAATTTTACATCATCATAGATCTCAACCTGATGCCACTATGAAAAATTGATGATGTCCATAAGAACTTTTTAAGGACAATGGTTTATATGGAACATCTTAGTTTGCTGCTACAAAGGACAAGGCTCTTCTCATCCACTCTTGTCTTTTTTTTTTTTTTTTTTTTTTAACCTTGGCCTAACCCAAAATGGGTTTGATCCAAACCTTACCTATAAGATGAAGTGCATAGTCTTTGCTCTGAAATCAAGATAATAGTTGTTATTTCTCTAACTTCACATCTCCACTGGGCTGGATGCCCAGTAGAAGTTGTACACCTAACAATCACATGGCTTTGTCCTAAAAAAGAAAACATGTTTTCGCCCCACATAGTTAAGATGTCATATGATGTTGGACACTAATCCAATTTTAAGAAAAAGAGTTTAATGAAGAAATGATTTATTGTAACTTAGATTTGAGGCCCACTTCATTTCCAGCATTTATTTTTTTGTATTGAAAAGAATATTTGTGTCTATTCACAAGATAGTGAAGTTTTACAAATTAATTTTCAAAATGTAGAATTACCTAGGTGATAAATGTGGAAAATTTGGGCATATATGGCATATATTTAAAAAGACATAATAGCTAGAACAGAAGAGATTCTTAGTGTGGAGAATTCTCATTTTCTTACTTTCATCCATCCAAAAAGGTGGATAGAGATTTCCTGTATCATTAAAAAAAAAAAATCCACTTTTGTTTCACAGATAAATTCTATAGAAAATCTCCACTTTTCACTTCTTCACTTCAGCAGGAATATATATATATATATATATATATATATATATATATATATATCATATACACAGGAAGAAAAAGTTGAGGAGAAAGAGGGAAGAGTGCCTCTAGGTGCATGCCTGTGTTTAGGATGCAATGTTGAACACATCTCCAAAAGAATAGCTGAAACTTGGTGAAGGAATTGATCAGGAAATAAAGATTTTCTCCATAGGTTTTTACTTATAGGCAAAGGCTTTTGGAGCACTCCCCCTTTATCTAAGACCCCTAGTGGATGCCTGAAACTGCAGACAGTACCAAACCCGAAATAACACTAAGCTTTTTCCCCAACACATACATATTTGTGATGAGTTCAATTTATATAGGCACTTCAAGAGATTAACACTAAATAATAAAATAGGACAATTATAACAACAGACTATAATAAAAGCTGCAAGAATGTGATCTCTCTCCCACTCTCGAAATGTCTGTACTCATACCTTCTTCTTAGGATACTGTGAGGTGATAAAATGCTTATGGGATGCGATGAAATGAAGTGAAGGATGCGGACACTGCGACATAGCATTAGGCTGCTATTGACCTTGTGAGGATACGTCAGAAGCAGGTTCTTCTGCCCTCAGATGACAGTTGACTCTGGGTAACTGAAAGCTGTGGAAAGCATCTTGGTGGTTTTCACTCTCCAGAGACTAACCATCAAAAAGTCACTCTTGTGACTGCTTAGGATGACTGAGCACTTACCATGATTTGGGAAGAAGCCCCAAAAGAAACAAAGAAAGAAAGAAAAGAAGAAAATTTTATACTTGACAAGGCTAATTAGTAATCACTGCGTGCCCAGTTTTTGCTTATTTGATTAAAGGAGTCGACCTATGTCATTTTACTCCAATGGTTTCTTTGCTTTATGTAATTGCTAAAGCAGATAAATACTGTGCTGTTGGTATAGATAAAAGTTTATGTAATTCATATCATTTATTTTATCAGCAATAGAATTAAACCAATGAGTTCGAGGTAGCGAATTTTTAATAGTTTAGTTTCTTTAAAGCAAAGTTTTTAAATAAAATAAGAGTCTACATTTAGAAGATGTGCATGTTAAACACCAAAATCAGCCCCTCAGATAGTACAAATTTTGTCAAGTCAACCTAAATAAAAGACTATTATTTAAAATCAATGCTTGTAAGTCAAATTATCTAGAAATATTATGTGCTTCATCTAAATTTGAAGTCTGATTCAAGAATTATGGAAACATTTATTACTTTTAGATATCCCAGAAGTTGCCATGGTTTTCAAGTGGAGTTGATTTAACTTGATTTTATTGGGAGTAGAGTTACATACAAAAGGAAAAATCCGTCATTTTTAAAATTTATATTAGCATTATGCAAAAAAAGTACTCAATAACCTAGGCAAATAAATTGATTGCCTTTCCTCTATTCATATAATTATGCCAATTTTCAGCTTTGATTCTTGTATTTATAAGTCCTGCGTGAACATTGCAGAGAATTATCAGAGTAACCCAAGTTAAACATTTACTTTATTCAGTTTATTGATTAATTTCCCATACATTCTGCTTAACTTGATTATGGTGACAGTTTATGTTTCCCAAATTTTCCACTGAAAATGAGAAGGAGCAATGATAGTTCTTCACAGTGGCTACGATGGACATTTGCTCATGATTTGTCAGTTTGCATTCTTATCTCAGAAACTGGTAATATCTGTATCATGCAACAAAGAAGAATCAACATGTCTAATGAAAGGCTGCTTCCTGGAAAGTGCAATTTATGTTTAATTTATTTTTAAAACCAGGACTGTCAAACTACTTCAATATCCTCTGTTACAGTAAATCAACAAAGATTCCCAATCAATAAACCGATGTACTGAGGATAATAACTCATGTCTATGCATTCTACATTCTGATACTTTGGAGAAGTCATTTCATTAATAAATGCAGCGTTTCCCATACTTTGCTTGCTAGTGCAGTAAACTACATTGGTGCCAATTCCAATTCCTTAAAAGCCTAGGTGTTACACTATCTAAAAGAATTGCTTTCATTTTAAAGGACGTGAACCAGCCAACTGAACTGTCATACACTTTATGCTATGATGCAAAGAATAATGTGATAAGTCAAATGTATAATGTGGCAGATGATAGAACACTGGCTATAAGATTCACAGGATTTACAGAAATATTATTTCACCTAGAGTAGTATTTTTAAAAGGCACATGGAATGCTCAACCAAGGACCTTTGTAATTGCCATAAATGAAGGAGGGGATGAGGGAAGGGGGGAGAGGGACAGCGAGGGGAACAAAGGGAGGAGGGAGGATGAGAGAGAATGTGCACTGCAAAATTTCTGAGTATCAGCAGGGCTCTGAAGTGTTTAGACATGTCATTTAATGCTGAATTCCTTGTTGTGAAGCAAGGCTCCACCTTATAGCCTATTGCCTAATTCTGTCCTGAAATCAAAGTGTTACTTAACTTTATTTATTTGTGCATCGTGTAGAGTATGGAGAATCAAGGCCGCTTTCTAAAAGGAGGTGGGAGCATATAGAGATCACATGGTTTGATAAAGTGCTTTATAATGTCACTGTCAAACTCTCTACGACATCCCTCTACTACAAGGGATTGTTATATGAAGGCATTTCAACTCCCAGAGGCAGTCATTATTTCCAAGGAATGCTACATTTGATTTCTTAAAATGAGGTAAAAGGAAATTTCACTGTATTCATTCTTATTCAATTTCCAGTTTCCCTTTCTTTAAATCCCCCACCAGCGTCGTGATGTTTAACAAATGCCTCTTCATAATAGAGAGGAGAGACCATCACATACACTGCAAAAGAGAGAATCTGGATAAAACTGTAAAGATATTTGTGAAAACAAAGCCCCTTTATTCCTTAAAAAAAAAAATCAAGTTACTTTTTTTTGGGGGGCAAGAAGTTGCACTGGTAATAAAGAGTTAAGTGAAAGTTATGTTGAAACAATTTTTAGGAAACTGCCAGATTATTTAACTGATCAATGTTAGCATGACATTAACGATAATGCATTCCCAGCAACCTACAACTTTAATGGGATGGATGCTTTCTTACAACGTTTGCCTCTTGAGTTAGTTGAACTGAGCAGTGACAAAGGAGATACAGCAAAGGCAAAAATGGCCTCATGTTTTAGCTCTCCTTGCGAAAGACAACACAACTGTGTTTGAAAGGGCTCCAAGTCTCATACTAAAATGTCAAGTGAAGTGAGGCTGCTGTAGAGCAAGAAAGGAAGAAGAGAGGTGACCCTGAGCTGATATTGTTATCTTAGAAAACAGGCACTCCTTGTTGATTGAAATTTTCTCTCGTTCTTCTGCGTGAAAAAAATCTGTAATTTTGAGTGTTGAACTTATTAGAGATAAAAGCAGGGAATGCTATACTAGGGCTCTGTGGACATAATCTAAATGCTTTAGCTAGGAAAAAAAAAAAAGAAAAAGGCGGCAGAATCTAAAATGTTTATTTTTAGGACATTTCTTTCTACCTGCATATTCCGAATTAGTTTATGACAAAATACAATTTTCTCAGTGAACTCACTGGTCTGAATGAAGTGGCAAGAAAGGGAAAATATATTTTTCCTATGTTTGCTTTCATTCCTCAAATATGTGTTCATGATGACATTCCTTGGGCTCTGTTTTGTTTTTTTTTTTTTTTCAAAATATTCATAATAGGGACCATATATACTTAGCATAATGCTTCATCGGTCTCACCATTGCTCAGTATAAGCCTAACAAGAATGAGGGCACCATTCCTGCCACTTGGTTTTAACTTCAGCCTATTTGAGAACAAGACTGCTAAATATAATATGGTTAGTAAAGTGACTTTTCTGAGACCCTTCAGGTTAATCAAAAGTAGAGTTTTCAAGCATAGCCTTGAAATTGGAAGTCAAATACCTGCATGGAACTACTTAGGGTTGGCATAAAATATGTTTCTATTTCTCTGCTTATATTTTGTCACTTTATTTCACTATTTTACAAGCACTTCTAATGTGGCAACAGCATTAGAATGCATTTTGCATAGTAGAAATAACAATATATTATGGCTAATACTTTTTTTAAAATCCAAGGGCTAGACCAGAGACAGTTGGGTTTATACCATGATTTGTATTAATTGCTTACTATGCAACACTCTTCCTGATAATAACACTTAACAAAAATATGGTTCACTTTGCTGCTGAATCAGCAGCATTGGAGCACATTAGGCTGTGCTGCAGCCTAGCGGAATGATTTGGTATAAAAATGACATATTCCAGGAGGACACAGTGTTAACACTCGCTGCAAAGTAGGTTAAGAAACATAGGAAATAAGTCATATGTCCAGAAATCCCTTAGATAATGTGTGTTGTGTCTCAGTTATTTGTTGATATGGGAAATTAAGTGAAGATCGTGATTTAAATCCTAGAGTCGAAACAGGGTTCACATATTTTGGAATTAACCTTTTCATTTCAAATATACTCTTTTCAACCAGAAAAAAAAATAAAATCACACCTCTTTTAGATTACACTACTTTCTTAATAACGTGCCAGAAATGTATATCACCCCAGATAGAAAATCAATTTTCTACCCCTCTTTTCTTTTTTTTTTTTTCCTTTTAAAGAAAATCTCAGTGTAGTAAAAATCTGACACTGTGATGTTAATTGCATACCTGTCTCGTGCTGGTATCACCAAATAGCTAGTGTTTATCAACATCTAGGAATATCACCTGAAGCACTGAACAGGTACCAGGAATTTAGCCACTCACCTCACATACATGCATATGTATGTGGATGCCACACACATTATACGCTGCTTTCCTATTTCCCTGGCTCCCCCCACCCCAACCCAAGCCATATAAGTGTATGGAATTCTATTATTTGATTGGAGTCAGGGAAGGTATATGCATTCTCCGGGGAAGTCAGTTTGTTAAGCAGCAAGTATCCGAAACAAGAAAGTATCTGATTTCATGAAAACAGACATTGACTCCTACTTTCATAGCAGCTGAAAAAAAGTGAAGGCAAATGAAAGAAGCATTTCTTTATATTTTATCGTCAGAATGGATTTGTATTTGATGGGTCCCCTAAGACACAGATATATTGTGCTTATATTTGTGTACTCCCACCCCCCACACACACACCCCATAAACTACTCTTTCCTTATGCATTACACACTGAACACATACGTGCCACCTTCCTACACCGCAGGGAATGGGGACAAGGTAGATGGTCTATGCAACTTATCTCCCTATTTCTCTATGACACAGCCTCTGTCTTTCTTCTTCCTCACTTTAACTAAAACTGAACCTCGAGCTCTTGTCAATGACATAATGTTTTCATGAAAGTTCTACTAATTAAAAATCCTCACCATACCAGACCTAAAAAATGAGCACACTCTGCCAAGTGTTATTCAACACAGAGAAGCTCTTGTAGCTACATTTTAAAGAAGGATAGAGGGAGGGGGATGGTGTGGAGGGAGAAAGTCTACTAACATATGCATTGAAGTAGAACAGTTGTCAGCATCGGAGGGACAGAAGATTTTTAATATAGATCCTTTAAGAGAAAAGGAGAAATCATGCATCTCCGAAGAGCTGAGAGTAATGGATGTGCAGTTTTGGATAAGAGAAGCTTTTGCTGGAATGAAGAACCATATTATAGGAAAGAGATTTCTGTGCTTGTTTTTTTTTTTTTCTTTTTTTTTAAGCAAAAGATGATAGGGCAGTTTTAAAATGATGTTTGTCTTTGATTGCACCTGTAGACCCCCCTCCCCTTTTTTTAATGATAAGGAGATGGTAGGTTTCTATTGTGGTGACATAAAAACACTTTCGGACTACTGCTTTTGCCCACACTTACGGTGCTATCAGTAGTTACTTGTTGGGGGCATGCATTTAGACTTGCAATGCGCTGCATTAATTTAACACCACATAAAATATGGATTTTATTGCAGCAGAGACAATAAATGCTGCAACTGCTGACTTACATGCATTTAGTTCTCCCTTCTTCCTCTCTCCCCTCACTTCTGGCTCAGATACGAAATGTGAACGCAGGGACGATGCCTCTTCTATTTCGGAGGAATGTCAATCTATTTTATTTATGTAGATGCTTAGTGACCATTGACAGTTTCAAGGAACCTGTCTTCTGCTTGTCATTTCTCTTATATTGGACGGACAATGAACTATGACTGTGAACAAGTGCAGAGTGAATCCATTCACACGGAATGCAAAGTAATGTTAGATGATGTTAGAGTTCACAGCAACAAGGTTATCTCCGCAACTGATTTTTAAGACACAGACGAACAAGTAGGAGCATGACAGACTGCCCTCCACGACATATTTTTAGCATTTGTCCAGGGCGCACGGATTCACAAACTCTCCTATCATGACCCGCTGTTGAGCCTAATACATAATTGATCTAGTTTTCCATTATCTCCTATAGAAATTCGAAGAGGTGGTTTCTAGAATCTGATGGTGCTGAGTTTCATGCTTATTAATCTCAGGTGTTAAAGATAATTATTTGGAAATAATTGCTCAATGCAACTTAACAACAAACATTCCCTCCCCTCCCATCTCCCCAGGGAAAGAAAATGAAGCCTTAAGGGGGCTTGGGGGGGGGAAAAAAAAAAAAAAGAGGAGGAGGAGAGGAGGAGGAGGAGGAGGAGAGCATGAAGTCTTCCTACCTTTTTTTATCAGCTTCTGGATGACGGAAGTTGGCATGCAGCCAAAATCACCCCGGAGAGATTGTCACCGTGTCCCCTTTTTTGTTTGTTTTCGGCTGTTATTTCCCTATCACCGAGGCTACTTCAATCTAACTCCCAGCTCTCGCCTCAGCATCACTTTCAACTCTGGACGGCAGGGAGCCGCGGAGAACCGGGGGGCGAGCTCTCGCTGATTGGCTTTCATTCAGTGCTTTCTGATTAAGGGGAGGAAAAAAAAGAGAGAGAGGAGAGGACGAGGAGAGGAGAGGAGAGGAGAGGAGGGGGAGGGGGGGAGGGGAGGGGAAGGAGCCCTTCCTCCCGCGGAGAGAAAGGTTCTGCGGCGGGAGCCGCGAGGGCGCGCCGGGAGGTTAGAGAGGGAGAGCGGGGGGGGGGGGGGAGGGGCAGGGGCAGGGGGCGGGGGGCGAGCAGGGGGGGGGGGGGCAGGGGGCGGGGCCGTGGAAGCCGCGGGGCCAGGGGGGGGGCGCAGGGGGCGGGGCCAGGGGCAGCGGGGGCGTGGCCGGAGCGGGGGGGGCGGGGCCGAGGCGCAGGGGGGGGGCCGGGGAGCAGCGGGGGCGGGGAGCGGGGGGCGCCCTGCAGCCCCGGGGTCGCCCCGCAGCCCCGCGCCGGCCCAGGCCTCCCAGGCCAGGTGGCAGGCTCGGTGCCCGGGCTCAGGTGCCCAGCTGGTCCCTAACGCAAGCCCGGCGCCCGCCTGCTGCTGGCCCTTCCTGCCCGATGCGCACCTCTTCTGACGGTCCAGCTTTCTGCAGCGTCTACCTCCCCCTCCCCCCGCCCCAGGCTGCTGAACCCAAGCCCTCCCCCCCTCCAGGGCCAGGTCGCCTTGCACCCCGAGATGATGATGCCTTGCCACAGCGATGTCACTGGGACGTTCATGATTTTTTTTAATTTTTTTTTGCTTTCCGTGAACTTCCTTTTTTTTTTTTTTTTTTTCTTTTTTCCTTCGGTTGTCCGAATAGCTTAGTTTTCTGACTTCTTGCCCTAGCGGGGACATACCCTCCGGATGGTTTCTGCAATGCCCCTGAGCCAGTCTTGCTCCTCAATCTTACGTGCTGTGCCTTCTGATAGTCTATAGATCGAGTATTTTATTCATGATTTAACTATGCGATTAATTAGTGCTGTTAAGGTAGTCAGACTTCGGACTGGCCACCATCTCCTTCTTCTTCTTTTTTTTTTTTTTCTTTTATCTTTTTGGGTTGGTTTGTTTCTCAGAAATTTGAGTCTCATGCCCAGTGGGTGTGGGGACAGAGGTAAATCCATCTGGGTGCTTCTGTTTCTTTCTCAACCATCTAACTGTCCATCTCTCTATTTATCTATCTCTGCATGGAGTTCTATTCGATCAAACCTTACCAAAGGATGTCAGTATAGCTCCACAAAATAATGCACACCTTTATTCTCTGGCTAAGTGTAGGATTATCTTTAGGGTAATTAAAATTTTAATATGTGCTCTGAAATAGCAAGATACTACAAAATAGTTTTTAAACCTGGAGGAGGGAGGATGAAGGTGA